>NC_053169.1:43274355-43289693 GCF_016835505.1 Polypterus senegalus | reverse complement strand
AACTTGAACTTGAACTAGAGGGGGTTCTAGTAATGATGGGGGCAGAAAGCTGAATTCTGGACTAGTTGAAACTTATAAAGAGATTTACGAGAAAGACCAAAGAAAAGGGAATTACAATAATCAAGATGAGAAGTGACAAGGCTATGAATGAGGATAGCAGTGGTGTGGGGAGTGATGGAGGGGTGAATACGATTAACGTTACTTAGGTGGAAATACGCAGATCAGGAGATGTTATTGATGTGGGACTGAAAGGTTAAAGTACTGTCAAGGATGACACCTGTGGGGAAGGGGAGACAGAGGAAATATCAATAACAAATGAGAAATGATCAGTTTTGGATAATGTTGATTTTGTACCAATGAGGAGAACCTCAATTTTGTCACTTGTTATTTAATTTAAAAAAGTTTGAAGAAAACCAGGATTTGATTTCTGCAATGCAATCAGTAAGTGAGGACGGTGGAAAGGAAGCAGAAGGTTTGCTAGTGACATAGAGCTGGGGGTCATCAGCACAACAGTGGAAGCTAATGTTATATTTATGAAAGATATTACCAAGGGGAAGGAGGTAAATAATGAAAAGGAGGGGCCCTAGGGCAGAGCCCACCCTAGGTGGGTAGATAACAGCAGTGGGTTGGGATGTGAAAGTTTTAAGCTGAACAAACTGAGTGTGGCCTTAGAGGAAGGATCTGAACTAGTCTAGTGGAGTGTGGGTAATGGCAATCGAAGATAATCTATTGAGAAGAGTTGTGTGACAAATAGTGTCAAAGGCTGCACTCAGATCAAGGAGGATGAGAATAGGAATTAAACCAGAATCAGCTGCCATAAGGAGGTCATTAGTAATTTTTATAAGTGCCATTTCTGTACTGTGGAGGGGACGAATACCACACTGTTCTGTTCATACACATTGTTCATACAGATTATTTTGAGATAAATGAGAATGAAGTTGAATAGCCATTATTTTTTCAAGAATTTTGGAAATGAAGGGTAGATTAGAAATAGGATGAAAATTACTAAAATTAGTCGGATCGGCACCAGGTTTTTTTCAGTATTGGGGTTATTGCAGCAGTTTTAACACTAGAATTACCAGAGGCCACGAGAAAACTCGTAAATCCGTCCCACTTTAAATCCATTCGCACCTCTCCCTCAGTGTCTTTTGTCCTGTAAATGTGTCAATTAAGACAAGCAGCAAGCAGCCGGCTATTCCATCCCCCCACCCACCGTCGCAGGTCAATTTGGAAAGAAGTTTCTCAGTGCTCAGTGTTTATTTTCGAGTGAAGTGCTGGAGCTTTACTGGGTTAAAAAGTACATCGTCATTTAGAATACATACATTTCATGTGTGTTCAGTGTCATAAACAATCTCCGTAAAAACGTTGTTAACACAGAAACATTTCTCATGTATTACTAATATTTGACAAAATGTAGACATGAAATGTATAATGTGTGAAACCTGAAATACAAATAGAAAATAAACACTTTCACAAAAGGTACAAGTATAATAAAACAACTGCACTTTTATTCAAGAATTTAACCAAAGATAAAAGAAAGCAGGATACAGTAGGCGGTTGATGTGACAACTTGCGTGGTGCAATGCTAAGAACTGCTGCCTTTCAATCAAGGTTGCAGTTTCAATATCAGCTGCTTCCCAAATTTACCATTTTCAGTAGTGAGCTACTCTTATTGTTTATATCATACAATAAAAACATACATTTGATTTGTGTCTGTAAATTTATAGTACTTGTTTGTAACGGTCAACTGAAATATGTGTATGTACCTGTAAGTTTGTACCTTTTCCCTTACTTGTTGTTGTGGTACACCTTTATGTTTAGGGCTGGCCTTTATACAGAGGGAAGGGAGTACCTGGCTTGGAGGGCCAACAGACTGTACAGGGAGGAGCTATCCGAATGTAAATAGGTGGCGGGAAAAAAAGTAGGTAGGAGAGAAGGAGGCCATAACAGAAAAAGGCACGAGGGAAAGGATTAACACCTCTTGGATATCGTCAGGTGAACCCGGATTCATTCCAAGCAAATTATTTTTCTTTCGGGAGGAAGGAATACGGGAGAGGACTTGACGGGCCAGCACAAGGAACTGTTAATCAGAACGTTTCCCGGAACAAGAGATATGGTCGGCGTCTCATTCACCACTACAGACTGAGATCAACGCTCCGTACAGATAAGATTTAAAAGACTATAAATCCATTGGTTTTTTTGTGTGTTTCCATTGGCTCATGTCTTTATTAGTAATGTATGTTTTTATGTGTTGGTGTTATGATTTGTGTGGGGAAGGGAAGCGCTGCAGCGTGATTTTATGTGTATAAGGTTTTGTTGTTGTCACAGTGATCCTATATATTGTCTGCCAATAATCATTTTTTGCTTGATCCTGCTTTCACTGGTGTGTTTCTATAATTGAAGTGGGGAAGTATTAAAGTAGTGTTGGTCACTCGCGCCCCGGATTTTTTTTTTTTTTTTGCTGCCTCTCAAATAGGGCAGTGTGTATTATAATCGTGCCGGATCTGAGAGCGGTACAGATTATTGGTGGCCCGTACGGGGAGCCGGTTGACTAATTTTCATCCACTGTATTTCATTTAGCCACTCACAAGTACCGTCAGAAATGTCGACTGAGAGCATTGAGCAGCGGTTTGCTAACTCTTGTGTAACGCCGGAGCGAGGTGAATTGCTAGGTCGCCACGTTACGGTCAAAGCACAAGAAGAGGTGGAGGAGGCAACGAGCCTGCTAGATACTTTATATATTTCGACGCCCAAGAGCCAGGGTCAGGAATCTATGGATGACGCACTGAACTTGCAGCCCCCATGGGCAGAGGTGCAGGTGCAGCTGGATGAGCTTCAAGTCCGGCTAGATGAAATGACTGAAGGGGCGGTAGCTCGGGAAGAAGCTCTGCATGGATACGTGGATTTGGCGGTTGCCGATTTACGGGAGTGGGTGCATGTACGTCTAAGAAGTCTGGAACAAAAGCTAGTAGACTGCCTACTGCGGCGCGATCAGCAATGAGAGGTAGAAATACAGGACGCGATGAGAAGGAGTATTACTACGTACTTTCAAACTCCACGCCGATCGACGTTATTGGTTGAAGCGCGGCCGTCCTACTCCTCTACTGCTGCAGCTGCTGTACGGCTGGAATTTCCAAAACTAGAAGCTTCCTGTAAATCGGCAGAGGTGCTTCAATTCATTGAGCAAGCAGACGCGTTTTTAGAAACTTCACCCATTAACGCTAGCTGAATTGATGGGCTTCTTGAGTATGTCTCTACAGGGACCAGCGCGCCATTGGTGGCAGGCGGAAAAGAATAATATTAAGGACTGGTTATCTTTCCGTACCGCTCTTTTGGAAGCCTTCTTGCCGGCTGACTACCAAACTGAAGTCGAAGAACAGCTCCTGGCTGCTCGGCAGGGTCCATCCCAACCCATTAGAGACTTTGTTTACGAATACCGGGTGCTCTGTCTAAAATGGAACCCCAATATGCCAGAAGACCACATGGTTAGACGCATTCTTGGTGCTTGTAACCCGCGGCTTGCTGTAGCACTTAGGGGCACGGTGAGTTCAGTACAGTCCATGGTAAAAATCGGTTCCTTGATCGAGAAGGATTGGGCTGCTATGAGGGGCAAAAAAGATCCTCCTAGAGACACTTCTAGCAGAGATGCACACAAGGGCAAATATCCGAAGGACAAGGACCGGTCAGTGGGGGCTGAGCTCACCATGTTAAGCGCACAGTTGCCTTTACTAGTGGTACCGGTAAGAGTGCGGGACATCATCGGGGATGCTGTCATTGATACAGGGAGCACCTTTACCTTAATTAATCGCAGCTTGTGGGAAAAAATAAAGTTGCCCGGAGAGCTGCTTAAGGAGGGAGGCACAGTAAAGTTCTTCTTGGCAGATGCGCGAACATATGGGGATAGTGGCAAGGTTCTGATGCAGTTTAGATTGCAAAATATATCTTGGGAAGTCGAGGTGTATGTCTTGGAGGATGCATTCCTGTCTATGCCACTACTCCTAGGGCTGGATTCCATCGTGGCAGCCGACATCATTTTGCACCCAAGGACTCATGAATATGTAATGCCTGGAGGGGGGGTGTTCAGTTTTGAGGTAAAAGGGCGTGATGAATTACACTGGCCAAAAGTAAATTACTATTTTGAAGTACCAGTTAAAGATATCAGCCCTGTGGAGGACAGCATTTGTTCTCAGCCCTGCGAGGTGCAACCTATTCTGAGGAGATGGCCCATGGTATGGACGGACAAACTTGGGCGGACGGAGGTTATTCACCATCATATATACACAGTTGATGAAGTCCCTGTCCGTCAGAGAGCTTACAGGGTCTCTCCTATGAAGAGAAAGGTTATCAAAGAGTGGGTTGATCATATGCTGCTGGAAGGTATTCTTGAACCCTCTACCTCAGCCTGGGCATCTCCAGTGGTGTTGGTGCATAAGACCAATGGAACCTTTCGCTTTTGTGTGGACTACCGTGGGCTAAATGCCAAAACTACCAGCGACGCCTATCCTATGCCCCTGGTGCATGAAATTTTAGAATCCTTACAAAGCGCAGTGGTTTTTAGCACTCTGGATTTACAATCAGGATATTGGCAGGTATGCATGGGAGAAGAGAGTGTGGCCAAGACTGCAGTGATCACTCCTGATGGCTTATTCCAATTCCGAGTAATGCCTTTCGGCTTGAAGAATGCGGGGGCATCTTTTCAACGCCTAATGGAACAAGTGCTGAGGGGGCTGATTGGGAAAAATTGTTTTGTCTATATTGATGATATCATTGTCTTCTCTCCGTCAATAGATAACACCTCCGGGACCTAAATGAGATCTTCCATCGGCTTCAGCAGGCTCGACTGACCTTAAACATCAGTAAATGTCACCTTGGACAACCGCAACTTACCTTCCTCGGTCATGTGGTATCAGCAAAAGGTATTGGTGTGGATCCAGAGAAAATCATGGCCCTTGTGGACTACCCACCTCCTTCAGACATTAAATCCCTTCAGCGGTTTTTGGGAATGGTGGGTTGGTTCCACAAGTTCATACCCAGATTAGCTGACACTGCAGACCCATTACATCGCCTGCTGAGGAAGGGAACCTCATGGCAATGGACTGCGGAGTGCCAAAAGGCATTTGAGCAACTGAAGAAACATCTGATGGAATCTCCAGTTTTGGCGCAACCTATTCCACTGCTCACCTTCCAAGTCCAGACCGACGCGAGCAATGTGGGGCTTGGGGCCATATTAACTCAGATCAAAGAGGTAGAAGAACGAGTTATTGCCTATGCATCAAGGTCTCTCCGTGGCCCCGAACTCAACTATTCAGCGTCCGAGAAGGAGTGTCTCGCAGTCATATGGGCAGTGGAAAAGTGGCGTCATTATCTTGAGGGGTCATTATTCGAGGTGTATACAGACCACCGTGCTCTGGCCTGGGCATTTAATTGCTCGAAGATGTCCTCACGACTCACCAGGTGGGTTCTTCGTCTCCAGCAGTTCACTTTTAAGGTTTTTAATCGAAAGGGTTGTGGAAACGTGGTTCTGGATGCGCTGTCCAGGATTCCAGAGCCTCAGGAGGTATCTTCAATAGCCCTGATTTCGACTCGGGGTTGGGACCTTCCACTTGACATCTCAGATATAGCCCGAGCCCAGGATCACAGTCTGGTTTGTCGGGAAGTACGGGAAAACGCTGAGTCACGAACGGGACACATTCATTTCCAAGAGCTCCAAGGGATATTGTATCGCTGTGTGCCATCAAAACTCGGGGGTGAGAAATACCAACTAGTCGTCCCCGAGGCCCTTCTTCCTGAGTTCTTGGCTTATTTTCATGACAGCCCTTTCGGCGGTCACCTTGGCAGATTGAAGACTCTAAAAAAGGTATTGGAGGTAGCCTGGTGGCCCACCGTGAGGAAGGACGTGTGGAGACATGTGAGAACCTGTACCATATGCCAGCAGTACAAAAACCCACCGGGGCTTCCTGCAGGACAACTGCAATCAACAAATCTCACTGAACCGGGAAAGATGTGGGGAATTGACATTATGGGACCACTGCCGCCAAATAGGAACAAGAGGACCGTCCTGGTAGTGGTGGTAGATTATTTCTCCAAATGGGTGGAGCTTTTTGCTTTGCCAAACTCAACCACTGAACGGCTGTGCTCCACTCTAAAGAATGAAATGTTTACCTGCTGGGGGGTTCCAAAGATCATCATTTCCGACAGAGGTCCACAATTTACCAGCTCTGAGATGGAAAGTTTCATGAAGGATTGGGGGGTAACCCATAAGAAAACCACAGCATACCATCCACAGTCCAACCTCACGGAGCGAGTGAATCGAACCCTGAAAACTATGATAGCCTCCTACGTCGGTACCCGCCACCAGGACTGGGATCAGAGGCTTCCAGAGTTTAGAATGGCCTTCAATTCTGCGTGGCATGAGAGTAATGGTGAATCGCCTGCTTGTTTGGCTCTCGGAAGACAGATATTAGGTCTCCTAGAGCGGCTTGTCACCCCCCCCAACTCCTGATTCATCCCAATATTGCAAAGTCTTGCAGCTGGAAAATTTGAAGGCTCTGGTTAAAGAGAGATTGGTGTGTTCCAAGGCTAAACAAGCCCGGTTTTACAGTAAGCGGCGAAAGAAGGTTAGTTATTCTGAAGGGGACCGGGTTTGGCTAAGGACTCACTACATCTCAAAAGCATCATCCAGATTTACATCCAAGCTAGCGCCAAAATGGTTTGGTCCAGCCACAGTATTAAAACAATTAGGGCCCGTTAATTACCAAGTCAAATGGCAAACTGACAGTAACATGAAAACAGATACATTCCATGTGACCAACATGAAACCCTACTATGCCCCAATGGAGGGTTTGGAGGGGGGGACTCTGTAACGGTCAACTGAAATATGTGTATGTACCTGTAAGTTTGTACCTTTTCCCTTACTTGTTGTTGTGGTACGCCTTTATGTTTAGGGCTGGCCTTTATACAGAGGGAGGGGAGTACCTGGCTTGGAGGGCCAACAGACTGTACGGGGAGGAGCTATCCGAATGTAAATAGGTGGCGGGAAAAAGAGGAGAGGAGGAGGCCATAACAGAAAAAGGCACAAGGGAAAGGATTAACACCTCTTGGATATCGTCAGGTGAACCCGGGTTCATTCCAAGCAAATGATTTTTTCTTTCGGGAGGAAGGAATACAGGAGAGGACTTGACGGGCCAGCACAAAGAACTGTTAATCAGAACGTTTCCCGGAACAAGAGATATGGTCGGCGTCTCATTCACCACTACAGACTGAGATCAACGCTCCGTACAGATAAGATTTAAAAGACTATAAATCCATTGTTTTTTTGTGTGTTTCCATTGGCTCATTTCTTTATTAGTAATGTATGTTTTTATGTGTTGGTGTTATGATTTGTGTGGGGAAGGGAAGCGCTGCAGCGTGATTTTATGTATATAAGGTTTTGTTGTTGTCACAGTGATTCTATATATTGTCTGCCAATAATCATTTTTTGCTTGATCCTGCTTTCACTGGTGTGTTTCTATAATTGAAGTGGGGAAGTAGAAAAGTAGTGTTGGTCAATCGCGCCCCGGATTATTTATTTTCTTTTTGCTGCCTCTCAAATAGGGCAGTGTGTATTATAATCGTGCCGGATCTGAGAGCGGTACTTGTTGATGTTTTTTTCAGTTTTATTTTCTCACTCACATTCAAGCTTCCACCCCCCCCCATCCAATGTGACGACTTTTTCAGATAAAGACGTGGTAGGTACAAACTGTTTTGTTATACCCCCTCTTTATTTGAAATCTGTGCCAGATCTTGTGCGTGAATGAGACTGGGAAAACTGTGGACATGGGTGCGAGTGTTGTGCATGACTGAGAATGATTGTGGATGTCAATTTGTTTTTATTCAGTTTTATTCTTGAGTGTTTCTGCTCATGTTGAATTAGTATGCACCTTCTGATCCATCATGTCAAAGCCGCTTTGACGAAAAAAGAGAGACTTAGATATATATGACATTTGCAGTAATTCATTTTCTGACCTGTATTGTACATTTCGGAAAATGTTGTTGCACTAATGCAACATTATATTCATTTGCATACCTTCATGTGGTTGTAGTCATGACGTGACTGCGTTTGTTTTTTTTTTGTTTTTTTTTCGATCTTGGCCAGTGGCCACATGTTGCTGCATGTTGGTATCTCTTTTCAACTCCAGGAGATGCAGAGAACAGAATAGTACAGAGAGGACAGTTTCATGCTATATACAATCGTCAGATTCAAATGTTAACAGTTCCCACACACACCCAAGGACAGTCCTTCTTACATTTACGACATGTGAATAAAGTGTGAAGTCCAAATATCAAAGAAACACTTTCACAAAAGGTACAAATATAACAGAACAAGTGCACTTTTATTCAAGAATGTAAGTGCAGAAAAATAACTGGCGTTAGGGTGCAACACTGACATGCCTTTGCTACGACCGCTTCAGTGGTGTAATGGTATCAGCTGTTGACTGGTAATCTAAACTTCACGGGTTTGATCCCCGACGAGTGCGTTTTGAGAAGTGAGCTGCGCGTATTCTTACTATTTTAGAATAAAAACATACATTTGATTTCAGTCTGTAACAGCCAGTGTAATTTATGATGCTTGTAAAGGTTAGCGTTGTTTTTTTTTATTCACTTTTATTCTCTCAGCCGCATTCACAAACCCCCTCGCATTTTACACTGGCTCTTACATACAAAGGACAGTGTATGTAAGGACAGTGCATGTGATTAACATTTATATGTTATTTACATAAACTCCAGATCAAATGTTATTTACTTATTTACCTTTATTTAGTTACTTATTTCCTAAGCAGGAAAACAGCGTAAAGTCACAAGTAGAGTGCATAGCTTCCCATGTACATATACAAAGTACAAGTACAGCAATGGCAAAAGTGCATTCTTGATCTGATCAAAACAGTAGAACCGCTAAACCACTACCGATGCAATCTATTTTCTGCCATGATTTCAGTTTACCTCTGTTTTATACGCCGGTTATTTCTGTTGATTAATTCATCATTGATTATGCTAATACGGTTAAAATAGCATTTTTGTCTGTTGTATACAATCTACCTAGCGCCTTTCACATCTATCGCCACTCTCACTGTCTGCTTGCCTGTGTGCAGCGTGTGTCAATTGATAACCCTTATCGTGGTGGAGGGGTTTGCGTGTCCCAATGATCCTAGGAGCTATGTTGTCCGGGCATGCCCCTGGTAACAAGGCAAACTGGTCCTAGGTGAGGATGAGACAAAATCAACAAACCTCCGATGAAGAGCAAAAACTTTGGACAACGCTTTTCCCTTGCCGGACGCTGGTCACCGGGCCCCCTCTGGAGCCAGGCCTGGAGGTGGGGCTCGATGGCGGCGCCTGGCCGGACTGCACCCATGGGGCTCGGCCGGGCACAGCCCGAAGAGGTAACGTGGGTCCTCCTCCTGAGCTAGTGCGCGAGGTCGAGAGGTTCCGGCTAGATATAGTCGGACTCAGCAGCTTGGACTCTGGAACCAATCTCCTTGAGAGGGGCTGGACTCTCTACCACTCTGGAGTTGCCCCCGGTGAGAGGCGCCGAGCAGGTGTGGGCATACTTATTGCCCCCGACTGGAGCCTGTGCATTGGGGTTTACCCGGTGGACGAGGGTGGCCTCCCTCCGCCGGGTGGGGAAGGGTCCTGACTGTTGTTTGTGCGTATGCGCCGAACAGCAGTTTGGAGTATCCACCCTTTTTGGAGTCTCTGGAGGGGTTGCTAGAGGGCATACCTTCTGGGGATTCCCTCGCTTTGCTGGGAGACTTCAATGCTCACGTGGGCAATGACAGTGAGACCTGGAAGGGCGTGATTGGGAGGAATGGCCCCCCCGATCTGAACCCGGCGGTGTTTTGTTATTGGACTTCTGTGCTCGTCATGGATTGTCCATAACGAACACCATGTTCAAGCATAAGGGTGTTCATATGTGCACTTGGCACCAGGACACCCTAGGCCTCAGGTCGATGATCGACTTTGTGGTCGTGTCGCCGGACTTGCGCCATATGTCTTGGACACTTTCGGGTGAAGAGAGGGGCGAGCTGTCAACTGATCACCACCTGGTGGTGAGTTGGCTTCGATGGTGGGGTAAGATGCCGGTCAGACCTGGTAGGCCCAAACGTGTTGTGAGGGTCTGCTGGGAACGGCTGGCAGAGTCCCCTGTCAGAAGTAGCTTCAACTCCCACCTCCGGCAGAACTTCAACCACGCCCCGAGGGAGGTGGGGACATTGAGTCGAATGGGCCATGTTCCGTGCCTCTATTGTTGAGGCGGCTGACCGGAGCTGTGGCCGCAAGGTGGTCGGTGCCTGTCGTGGCGGCAATCCCCGAACCGTTGGTGGACACGGCGGTGAGGGATGCCGTCAAGCTGAAGAAGGAGTCCTATAGGACTTTTTTGTCCTGTGGGTCTCTGGAGGCAGCTGATAGGTACCGGCAGGCCAAGCGAACGGCTTCGGTTGTTGCTGAGGCAAAACTCGGGCATGGGAGGAGTTTGAGAGGCCATGGAGAGCGACTTTGGACGGCTTCGAGGAGATTCTGGTCCACCGTCCGGCGTCTCAGGAGGGGGAAGCAGTGCAGTGTCAACACCGTATATGGTGGGGATGGTGCGCTGCTGACCTCGACTCGGGACGTTGTGGGTCGGTGGGAGGAGTACTTCGAAGACCTCCTCAATCCCACTAACATGCCTTCCAATGAGGAAGCAGAGCCTGGGGACTCTGAGGTGGGCTCTCCCATCTCTGGGACTGAAGTCACCGAGGTGGTCAAAAACTCCTTGGTGGCAGGGCCCGGGGTGGATGAGATCGCCCGGAGTTCCTTAAGGCTCTGGATGTTGTAGGACTGTCTTGGTTGACACGTCTCTGCAACATCGCATGGACATCGGGACAGTGCCTCTGGATTGGCAGACCGGGGTGGTGGTCCCCCTCTTTAAAAAGGGGGACCGGAGGGTGTGTTCCAACTATAGAGGGATCACACTCCTCAGCCTCCCTGGAAAAGTCTATTCGGGGGTTCTGGAGAGGAGGGTCCGTCGGATAGTCGAACCTCGGATTCAGGAGGAACAGTGTGGTTTTCGTCCTGGTCGCGGAACAGTGGACCAGCTCTTCACCCTTAGCAGAGTCCTGGAGGGTGCATGGGAGTTTGCCCGACCGGTCTACATGTGTTTTGTGGACTTGGAAAAGGCATTCGACCGTGTCCCTCGGGAATCCTGTGGGGGTGCTCGGGAGTATGGGGTACCGGACCCCTGATAAGAGCTGTTCGGTCTCTGTACAACCGTGTCAGAGCTTGGTCCGCATTGCCGGCAGTAAGTCGAGCCCGTTTCCAGTGAGAGTTGGACTCCGCCAGGGCTGCCCTTTGTCACCGATTCTGTTCATAACTTTTATGGACAGAATTTCTAAGCGCAACCAGGGTGTTGAAGGGGTCGGTTTGGTGGACTCAGGATTGGGTCACTGCTTTTGCAGATGATGTTGTCCTGTTTGCTTCATCAGGCCGTGATCTTCAGCTCTCTGGATCGGTTCGCAGCTGAGTGTGAAGCGGCTGGGATGAGAATCAGCACCTCCAAATCCGAGAGCATGGTCCTCAGCCGGAAAAGGGTGGAGTGCCCTCTCAGGGTTGGGGGAGAGATCCTGCCCCAAGTGGAGGAGTTCAAGTATCTGGGGTCTTGTTCACGAGTGAGGGAAGAATGGGCGTGAGATCGACAGGCGGATCGGTGCGGCATCCGCAGTGATGAGGGCTCTGCATCGGTCTGTCGTGGTGAAAAAGGAGCTGAGCCGTAAGGCAAAGCTCTCAATTTACCAGTCGATCTACGCTCCTACCCTCACCTATGGTCATGAGCTATGGGTAGTGACCGAAAGAACGAGATCGCGAATACAAGCGGCTGAAATTAGTTTCCTCCGCAGGGTGTCTGGGCTTTCCCTTAAAGATAGGGTGAGAAGCTCAGTCATCCGGGAGGGGCTCAGAGTAGAGCCGCTGCTCCTCCGCATCGAGAGGAGTCAGATGAGGTGGCTCGGGCATCTGATCAGGATGCCTCCTGGACGCCTCCCCGGTGAGGTGTTCGGGCACGTCCAACGGGAGGAGGCCCCGGGAAGACCCAGGACACGCTGGAGGGACTATGTCTCCGGCTGGCCTGGGAACGCCTTTGGGATTCTCCGGAAGAGCTGGAAGAAGTGGCCGGGAGAGGAAGTCTGGGCCTCTCTGCTTAAGCTACTGCCCCCGCGACCCGACCTCGGATAAGCGGAAGAGGATGGATGGATGGATGGTATTTCTTTTTGACATAATTCTCCAAGTTGTAAAATACATATATATATTATACTGTATATACAATGAAACTACTATTTAGCTAATACTGTTATGTATCTGTCTAGTGCCTTCTCTGTCTGCCTATTTTATAGTGCCTTCCCTATCTATCCATTTATCTAGTGCCTTTCACATGTGAATGTACTCTCACTGCCTGCTTGCCTGATCAGAAAGGCACTAGACAGACAGATAAATAGGAAAGTCACTGTATAATAGATGTGGGATGCTCTTTTTAAAAAAAAATAAAAATTGAGACTGCAATTAACTTGAACACAGAGAAGTTACTAGATAGATAAACTGGGAAGGCACTGTGTAAAAGAAGATATAAAACCTATCGGGAAAAAAAACAGCTAGACAGATAGATAGATAGATAGATAGATAGATAGATAGATAGATAGATAGATAGATAGATAGATAGATAGATAGATAGATAGATAGATAGATAGATAGATAGATAGATGTGAAAGGCACTATATGACAGATGCTGCAGAAAGGCAAGCAGACAGTGAGAGTACATTCACATGTGAAAGGCATTAGATAAATGGATAGATAGGGAAGGCACTTATAAAATAGGCAGACAGAGAAGGCACTAGACAGATACATAACAGTATTAGCTATATAGTAGTTTCTTTTTATATATAATATATATGTATTTTACAACTCGTAGAATTATGTCAAAAAGAAATACATTAAATCATATATCAATCAACACATGCTGCATGCAGGCAAGTGAGCAGTGAGAGTAGAGATAGATGTGAAAGACGCTAGATAGATTGTATACAACAGACAAAAATAGCGACCGACACTTGATAACAGTATTAGCTATAATCAATGAAAGCACGAATTAATCAACAGAAATAACCGTACGATCAACATTTTAAACTTAACGATTTACTTAAGAAAGAAAAAAGAAAAACGCTCAAGCACGTCAATGAAGGCAGACGCTGCAGGCAGGCAGGCAGACAGACAGACAGAGCGGTGAAAAGCGCAGAACAGCGCCCCCCGAAACGGAAGTGGCAGAAAACAGATTGCATCGGTAGTGGTTTAGGAACCAGTGAAGTTTAGATTACCAGTCAACAGCTGGTACTGTTGCGCCACCGAAGTGCTTGTAGCAAATGCATGTCAATGTCACAGCCTAACGCGGGTTGTTTTTCTGCAGTTATATTCTTGAATAGAAGTGCACTTGTTCTACACTATTATATTTGTACCTTTTGTGAAAGTGTTTCTTTGATATTTGGACTTCAGGCTTCACACTTTATACACTTCATGTCTACATTTTGTCAATTATTCCTAAAACATGAAAAACGTTTCTGTTTTAACGATGTGTTTATATAGATCGTTGTAGACACGGAACACACATGAAATGCATGTCTTCCAAATAACGATCTTGTTTTTATAAAAGGTGTCATTTTGCTTGACTTCTCACTCTATACAACTGTAAGCAACTGACACGCAGGTAAACAGACTTGAGCTGAGAAAACTGTGCGCCGGTGGGGGATGTGATAGCAGACAGCAAGCTGTTGTCTTTATCAACACATTTACAGGACAAAAGACGCTGATGGAGAGGTTAGAAGCGATTTAAAGTGGGACAGATCTACGAGTTTTTTCATAGGCTCTGGTAATTCTAGTGTTAAAAGATGAAGGAACACTGCCAGTAGTGAGAGAAGAGTGGATTATAACAGAAATAAGAGGGACCAGAGAGGGGAAGCAGGCTTTGACCAGAACTGTAGGGAGGGGGTCCAGTTGACAGGTGGATGGCTTAGATTTACAGACGAGAAGGTAGGAAGCTGAAAAGAGGAAAATGAGTGAGTTGGTGGTTGAAATTCAAATGCAGTACTGGAGGAATCCGTACCGAGAGATGGGTGAATCTTCTGGATTTTTTCATTAAAAAAGGACATAAGGGAACTGCAAAATTCAGTGGAGTAAAGGTGAGAAGGTAAAGAGTCCGGGGGTTGTGTAATATTGTTAAGTAGTGAAAACAATGACTTGGTGTTGCCTTCATTGGAAGAAATAATGAGAGTACAGTGTAACCTCGGGTCACGACCATAATTCATTCCAAAACTCTGGTCGCAAACTGATTTGGTCATGACCCAAAGTAATTTCCCCCGATAGGATTGTATGTAAATACAATTAATCCGTTCCGGACCGTACAAACTGTATGTAAATATTTTTTTTTAAGATTTTTAAGCACAAAAATAGTTAATTATACCATAGAATGCACAGTGTAATAGTAAACTAAATGTAAAAACATTGAATAACACTGAGAAAAGCTTGAACAGAGAAAACTAACATTGCAAGAGTTCACGCTACAGCCTTAGGAACCACTCGATGTAAACACTTATTTTAATAAACAACCAAGAAAACTAAACTTGCATGAGTCGAGTTCTGGCATGAAGGAAGTGAGCAGGAAGCTGGATGGAGAGGAGGTTACAGTATTGAGGTAAAGTCCCTCTGCGCGATGCACGTCTGACCGAGAACAATGTACTTACAGGGAGAGACTGAACACGTGCGGAAATCATCGGCGCGTAAGAACCGGAATGGAAAACTGGCTTGTTTATAAACCGAGTGTGTGGTCGTGAACAGATGCAAAAGTTTGACAAACTTTTTGGTCGTAACCCGATTTTTACGTGTTCAGAGACGTTCGCGAACCTAGGTTACACTGTATAATAGTTAGATTTGGTTTGGGCAATGCAGTCCTTGTAATAAAGTATATGCTTTTTGTACATCTCTTTGTGATCAAAGAGTTCAGTTTTTTTATATAACCGTTCAAGTTGCTGGCCTTTGGCTTTCAAAAGCCTAAGTTCAGGCATGAACCAGGGAGCAGAAAAGGAGAAAGAAACAGATCTAGTTTTAATGGAGCGACAGAGTTAAGAATGCCATTAAGTCCAGTGTTATAGTGTAGGACCAGTTCTTCAGGAATGTCCATAAGGGAATCAATACTAGAGGAAAGAGAGTCCCTTTATAGTCTGTTATTGATTTTAAATTTGGACTATTTTTGCTTTAATGTGAACATATTTTTTGTCCTTATAATTATTTAT
>NC_053169.1:43258240-43273855 GCF_016835505.1 Polypterus senegalus | reverse complement strand
GTTCACTTCCTCACTTGTGAAGACCTCAAAAATGCAAGCGTAGAACATCCATAATTTCACTGTCTGTATTTTTCAATTCCTCTTTACTATTCCTGATGCACTTCACCTCCACCTTGACTGTTCTTTTTCTACTAAAATACTTAAAGAATCTCTTAGGGTCTTCTTTTGCCTTATCTGCTCTATTCCTCTCCAACTGTCTTTTAGCCTCCCTGATGTCCATCTTAATGGTTTCCCTCATGTTCTCATAAGCCCTACAATTCCTATTGGAGTTATTAGTCTTATACATTTTATTTGTCTGTTTTTTCCTTTGCGGCTTCTTTTTTAAATCTTTATTAGCCCACTGTGGACCTTTTTTAAATCCATCTATCCATTATCCAACCCACTATATCCTAACTACAGGGTCACGAAGTGGTGTGGAGTGGTGGCTCTGAGGCTAGGGATCTGCACTGAGAATCAGAACGTTGCTGGTTCGAATCCCATAAATACCAAATAGGGACTCTGCTCTGTTGGGCCCTTGAGCAAGGCCCTTAACCTGCAATTGCTGAGCACTTTGAGTAATGAGAAAAGCACTATATAAATACAAAGAACTATTAACAACAGGGGTCTGCTGGAGCCAATCCCAGCCAACACAGGGTGCAAGGCAGGAAACAAACCCAAGGCAGGGTGCCATCTCACCAGAGCTTTTTTTAAATTTCCTTCTAAATCCAAATGTAGGTATGTGCCTGTCCTGCATTACGTGTAAAACATTTTTAAATCTGTTCCACTGCTCCTCGACTATCTCCACACTTAAAAGCTTATCCAAGTCTATCCTCCTTAGACTGTGGCACATTAGCTCAAAATTTGTACTGCCAAAGTTAAACATAACGACTTTTGTCTTGCATCCACACTCTTCCAAAATGCTGAGAACTGTAATTATTTTATGGTGACTTGACCCTAGAGGTCCAATCACCTCTACACCCTAAATTCTATTCTGATTCTTACAAAATACTAAATCCAGACAGGCTTCAGCCCATGTTAGTACTAACGTACTGTGTTAAAAACACAGTCACTGATTACTTCTAAAAACTCCTGCTCTTCTACTCCTCTATTTGCAAGGTTATCCTAGTTAATATTTGGATAGTTAAAGTCTCCCATGACTGTAATATCATTCTGTAAACTTGCTTTTGTAATATTACCAAAAAGACATGCATTTAAATTTCTATCTGCATTGGGTGGTCTATAACATACTCCTAAAATAAGACCTCTAATGCAGAGAAGTCTACCCTGTCAGTTTTGCACATCAGTATGGCACCTAACTCTTTAAATTTGGTTTTCAGAACTGATAGTCTACCCTTATGTGTGTTATTTGTTCCAACATGGACAATGACAGCTGAATTCACCCCTACTCCGGCCAAGAACCTGGACACCCAGAAGGCAACACACTGTGTGAGACTCTCTGTCTCTAGAGCAAACCTGCATTACAATCTCCTAATGAATAAGTCCTCAAGTATCACCACCACTCTCTTTCTGGGAACTGTTTTTGAGGTGGCCTACTGGGGCTCCTCATGCCTGCTTACCACCTCAGGATCATCACAGACACTGTCCAGCTCAGCAAGGACCTGAAAATGGTTTGACACTTCCAACTATGGAGTTGATTCCCCCTGACAGTGTGCACTTTTTACCTTGCATCTTGTGACTGCATCTTGCATCTATCTCTACCTGTCTGGTCTGGAATCTTCTCCTCATCTGTTTAGGAGTGCACATTATCAAATGGGCCAGGTCTGCCAATTCTGTAATACAACACAGGCCATCCAATTCCTTCTTCAGTTCAGCGACCCTGAGCTCGAGGTGCTGGATCAGCTGGCATCTCCTGCAGATGTAGCCCTCATAGATGACTGGCTCCTCCAAGTAAACACATACGGATTAACCTAAACCAAAAGTCATGGAAGACTAGAGAGGTTTGGTCTCTATTGAGAACCTGAGACATTGCCTGCAGGTCAGAGGATAGGGCCCAGTACACTGCCCCAAGAGCAAATCAGAGTAGAGGCATCAAAACTGCCAAGATGGTCTTTAAGAGCAGGGGAAAGGTCCATCTGACAGACAATAACTATGGCAGGTGTTGCAGGGAATACAACAAATCACCAACTACTAAAGCAGTACACATGTGCCTATCTGTACTGATGCCTTATTGGCACTGGAAGTGAATCTTTTCTTTGTTAGCTTTGAGGCAAAACGGTCCCTCACAGACACTCTGCCCCCGTCGATTCTCAGCTGCGACATACTTTTCAGGAACTTCAAGTGAGATGGGTGCTCAAGACAGGGAATCTGAGGAAAGCAGCTGGACCAGATGGCATACTTGGCATGGTACTTGAAGCTTGTGCTGACCAGTTGGCTGGAGTCCTTACTAAGTTATTTCATCTGTCACTGACGCAGGCAACCATTCCTCCTGTTTTAAGTCAGCTATTGTCATCCCTGTCCCTAAAAAGTCAATAACCTTTATGACTGCAGACCAATTGCATTGATGTCAACAGTCATAAAATGTTTTTAAAGATTTATAGCTCAACACATTAAAGCCAGCTTCCCTCCCACTTTTAACCCTCACCAGTCTGTTTATAGATCAAATAGATGCATGGAAGACATTATCAGTACAACCCTCCATAGAGAAAAGAGCCACCTGAAGCATTCAGGGACCAATGTAGGGAACCCATTTGTCAATTATAGCTTGCCATTTAATTTAATCATCCCAAGCATACTAATCAATAGGCTGTATCACCTGAACTATTCCCCCTCTTTCTGCAATTGGATAAAGAATTTCCTCACTGGTTGCCCACAAACTGTTAGAATTGGCCACCATCAGCTCCTTCAAACTTAAACTAATCACTGGCTCCCCTCTGGGCTGTGTGCTGAGCCCATTCCTCTATGTCCTGTACTCTTATGACTGTACATCTAATTACCCCAGCAACACTGTCATCAAGTTTGCTCCTGACTCCACGTGGTAGGTCTCATAAACAGTGATGATTAGTCAGCAACTTCTACCGCTCAACTATTGAGAGTGTTTTAGCAAGCTGTATTTCATCCTGGTAAGCTGGTTGCACAGCAGCAGATAGGAAGACTCCACAGACGGTAATATCCAAGGTACAGAAAATCATTGGCTGCTCTCTGCCCTCCCTGGAAGATGTATTATCTGTAAGTGCCCTATGCCTCTACTGAACCTGGAAAATCATTGAAGACCCTTCTCATCCTGGACAATCACTGTTCACACTACTGCCCTCTGGCAGGCGGTACAAGAGCATTAAAAGTGAAAAAAAAAAGATTTGCAGAGTTTTTATCTTTCAGAATTAAAAACTTGATCTGTTGAAATGTTAAGAAATTAAGGTGCTTTCTAAATAAACAGGATTCTGAGAAATTAATTCATGCATTTATCTCTAGTAGGATTGACTACTGCAATGCGGTGTTCACTGGATGTTTAAACTGTTCTTTATACAGCCTCCAGTTAATCCAAAATGCTGCTGCAAGAATTATTAGAAGAACAAGAAAATTTAAACACATAACTCCAGCTCTTAAATCCTTACCTCTGGCTCCCGGTTAAGTTTAGGGCAGATTTCAAAATCCTCCTTTTAACATATAAAGCATTAAATGGCCAAGGTCCAGCTTACTTGTCTGAACTTATCATGATTTACAAACCTGAGCGCATATTAAGATCTCAAGATGCAGGTCTGCTTATTATTCCAAAGATTTATAAAATAACAGTGGGAGGTCAAGCTTTTAGTTACAGGGCCCCTAAACTGTGGAGTGGTCTGTTTGTTGCTATAAGAGATGCCCCTTCAGTCTCAGCTTTTAAATCTCGGCTGAAGACTCAATACTTCAGTTTAGCACACCCTGACTAGAGCTGCTGATTAACTATACAGACTGCATCTCTGTTGTCAGTCATTAGCACTAAAACATAAATAACCTGATAGTTATAATTGAATACTAACCCTCACCTATTCTGTTTCTGTTCTCGGTACTCAAATGTGGCAATTGGTGCCACGGCCCACCTGCCAAGTTGTTTGCCTGCCTATGTTTAAAGTCATCCCTGATGGAGGATCGCAGGAATCATGGGAAAGAGGGGTCCTTTCATCAGACTGGCTGGCCCAATGTGAGCGCTGAAGTCAGAAAACAACAGAAGAACTTAAACCCAATTGAAGTAAAAATAATTTCTTTATTCTTAATTCTTGGTGAGCTAGAGAGATTTTGAGACTGCCTCATCCCAACTCAGTCAACTGATTTGGGTTTAAGCAGAATATCTAAAGTAAAAATGTTCTCTCTTTTATATCCTAGAAAAGAAAAAAAAAAAAACCCTAGCAGCTCATTCCGAGGTTATACATAGCTTAATGTTAAATCTTAATTTATGACATACTGGAGTATCCTAAAACATAGAAGAAACAGCCATTTGCATTCCTAAGGAATACACCCTTCTAATTATGCACACTTAGAACCAATTTAAACATTCTTACAGTTCATTATATTAGTTATAAAGAGCTTACATTCTTCACAGGGTCTTCTGTTAGTATCAGAGGTCAGCATTTCTTATAAATGATAAAGGTTAGTCCCTTAATACTGTCCACACAGCCCAACTCCTTTTCTGCATAAATGAGGAAAAAATCATATAGCTCTCTGCAGCATGATCAACTCAAAACACAGTCCTTGATATCTGTGAGTTAAATAATAATGTTTTCTCTTCCTCAATTCCCCCCTTTGCACATAAAATGTGCACATTAATAATAAGACTTCTGCATCATCAGAGTTCAGGACATGGTTGGGGATGGAAGAAAAGGTTTGTACTGGGAGTCAGGGTCAGCACTGAGGAGATAAGCCTTAGCAATGGAAGTGTTAATAAACCTTTGTAGAAGGGCTCGGATGCACAGGATAAGATAGCAACCCAAGAGCATGAAAACTGCCAGAGAAATAAGGACAGTTATGAGAATAATTTTAATCCAACCAGCCCAAGATCCAAACCAATCTTTGGAAGAGTTCAAAAAAAGAGTCAGGTGTTCCTGTGTTTTCTGCTAATTAGATATATAGGGAGGTGAGGCTAGCTAAAGCACGGGTAGATTATTGGGAAGGGATACAACAAGGAGATTGGGTTTAGCAGTGGCACATGCATAACAAGAATTTGTTCTTAATTGTGTAACAATAACCTTCAAGCACTTATATCACAGCTTATCGCCTAAGACAAAGGGAATAATCCCTTGACAGAGTCCCATCACAGAAACTCCAAAAAATAGCAACAGCTGAATGATTCAGTCCACTTTTTACAGTGAGATATGTGCATTCAAGAAAAGAGTCCTTCAACCATCACGGCATGTAGGGTGCAGATAGCACCACCTGGAATAGTTCCCTCCAGCTATGTTGATGCCAATGTTTCCTTCAGGTGTTTCTGACCAGTATCCAGGTTCCAAGGTGAATCTGGAACTACGTCAGTGTTGGACCAGTCCGACAATTCTTGTTAACTTGTTCGTGGACTTCCTTCAAGGAGGCTTGGAGACCTGCAAGACTAGAGAGAAGATCATTGTCCACAGTATGCAAAGTAACATTTCCGATAACCATGCCAACGGGCATGGGGCATCCATTCACAATTTTAAATGGCGACAGTCCCAACTGCCGATGTGTCCTTCCTCTCAACCCCATCAAGGCCAGGAGTAGAGCATCTGGCCAGGTTAAGTTTGTCTGCTCACAGATTTTTGCCAATTTTGATTTTAGGGTGCCATTGCACCTTTCTACAATACCTCCACTTTGAGGATGGTATTTGCAGTAATGATGTACATTTATCGGGAGCTAAGTAGTCAGCTCATTTATTATAGAATTCACAAAGTGGGTTCCGTTATCGGTCTGCAGTTTCTGTGATATTTCCCATCTTGTAATGATTTCTTTTATTAAAGCTTTAGCCACAGTTTTTGCATCTGCATGTTTATAGGGAAAAGCCTCTACCCATCGGGAGAACACATCGACTATCACGAGGCAGTATCGAAATCCTTTGGACGGCGTTAGTTCAATGAAGTCCATTTGAAGATGCTCAAATGGACCCATTGGGTTAGGAGTGACGGCGGGGCTTACCTGAGTAACTTTACCTACATTAAACCTTTGGCATAGTGCACATCGTCTACAGAATTGTTCAGCATATGCAGAGAAACCTATGGTTTCCCAATGTCGCTCGACATCCTGAGTCATAGTGTCTTTCCCCTGCGTGATCCAGGCCGTGTGTGAATTTGCCATTCCTGGAAAAGATGCCTTTGTTTTGTCCAGACCCCAGCAGAGAGGTATCCTTCTCTGGACCACTTTATCCTTTCTTGGTCAGTGGTAGCGCTCTGTAAAGAAATAATTTGATTATCAGGGTCTTTGTCATCCTTCTGTTGGAATAAAGAGACTGGTGTAATATTATAAGTGGCCTGTTTAGCAAAATGGTCAGCCAGTTCATTTCCTTGGCTGACTGGGTTTTGTTTCCCAGTATGGGCTTGGCATTTAACTATTGCCAGTTTTGATGGTTCTGTTATAGCTTCGAGAAGGGATTCCACTAATTTCTGGTGTTGTATGGGCTTACCAGTACTGGTTTTGTTGAGTTAATACTGCAATCATACACCCCCCTTTCTCGTCCACAAATGGAGTGAAAGGATGAGACTACCGTAGTCCGGAACTCTTAACGCAGGCGCAGACATCAAAATTTAGTTTATACCAGCAAAATACCTTCGCTTCGCAGCAGCAAAGTACTGCCTTAAAAGTTTTATTAAGAAGAAAATTAAACCCTTTTTAAACTGAGGGAAAATATACCAACAATTATTTGTTAAGGATCTCTTTGTATACCACATTTTGAGTTCGGCCCTCCGGTTGTAATATGACCAAGCAGTGTGCTGAGCTTACTCTTGAGCATGTAACGTACAGTTGGCCATGTGAACAGTAATCTTGTCTCAAATCTCACAGCTTGGATTGCTGCTGTAATAATCGGTTTGAGTTTCATGGTTTGTTTCAATTACGACAGTATTTGTAGGTCTTGTGTTGAAGTGACATTCGGCATCTGTCAAGCGTTGTAAGTATACAACCAGTTTCATCGATAACTTAACATCCAGCTTTTGAGAGTTTAAACATTCATAAACATCAAAGTTTCCACTACTGAAATCGTCACCTGTGAATCTAAGATGTTTAAGAGGCATTGGCTGTTGTCCAAAGGCGTAAAATATTTGGCCATTTCGGTACACTTGAAAGCGATAACTGAAAAATTCAGCGGCAGCCATCAACTCAAATGCAGATGTATAGGTGAAGGGCTTAAGCATTTCATTCTTCTAGTGCTCCTGTGTAGTTTAATTATCTCCTGTACCGTCATCAGTCCACACCTTGAACCTGTCCCAGTCATTCAATACATAAGACACAATGTTCCTCCGGATATCAAGAGTGAGCCTGATATGGCCGTGCAATATGTAACACAGAGAATGGAAAAGGTAGGTGCCATCTCCGGGCATGGAAACCACTCGGTAAGTGACAGTTGTTTGATCGATGGTGATCACTTCGATAGACATGGTAATGTGGGTACGGTTGGAATGATAAAGGAAATGGGTATCTGAACAATGTAAAGTAAGTCTAAAATACCTACAAAATAACTATAATCGTAAAAAATTAACAATAAAACAGCTGACAAACCGTGGATTAAATAAAAAGGCTGTAGTTATCAGCAGGGAGACGTGAATCCCGTGGCGAAGCAAGGAAGGGAATGTAGAGACTGGAGCGACAGACGTCCTTATATAGAAAGGCAGCCAACAACATGAGAGGCGTTGGGATGGGGGACCCAACGTCGCCTCACACGGTGACTGAGCTGCAGTCTATGGCCGTATATATGTACGTAAGTAGGATTCAGTTAGCGTTGCGAACCCGCGTACCAAATTTCTTGAAGATGGGCCCATAAGTAACAAAGACCGTTGAAAAGTTCAATATTGCGGCCGACAGTGGCATCATACCACTGAAATAAGTACGTACATTGGTTTCGGTTAGCGCAAGGAAGCCGCCTACCAAATTTTGTGAAGATGGGGCTCTGAATAAGAAAGTTCAACATGGCAGACGTTGTTGACTGTTATGACCGTTACACGTAGAATTTCGAAATGAAACCTACTTAACTTTTGTAAGTAAGCTGTAAGAAATGAGCCTGCCAAATTTCAGCTTTCTACCTACACGGGAAGTTGGAGAATTAGTGACATTTGGAAAATTCAATATGGCGGCCGACAGTGGTGTCATACACCGAAATAAGTACATACATCGGTTTTGGTTAGCGCAGGAAAGCCACCTACCAAATCTCGTGAAGATGGGGCAAGCCTTCTACATACACGGGAAGTTAGAAAATTAGTGACGTTGGAAAGTTCAATATGGCGGCCGACAGTGGCATCATACCATCGAAATAAGTACGTACATTGGTTTCGGTTAGCGCAGGGAAGCCGCCTACCAAATTTCGTGAGGACTGGGCCATAAATAAGAAAGTTCAACATGGCTGACGTTGTCAATCGTTATCGACCATTATGACCGTTACGTGTAGAATTTCGAAATGAAACCTGCTTAACTTTTGTAAGTAAGCTGTAAGGAATAAGCCTGCCAAATTTTAGTGGCTGTGCTTTTCAGCAAAAAAAAAAATCTTTTTTAACCCATTGCCGGCAATATCAATATCATTCCAAGAACAGACATAACTTGCCGTCTTGCAGACTTTGCACATTCCCCTGAAGTCAAATCATGACTCAGGTATTTCATTTTTCTTTCAACCAGTTGCAACTTTTTCTGGAACTCTTTGTGCCCGATTTCCGCTAGAAAGATCAACAAAGCCTTTGTGTCTTCTTCGCATTATTCCTGTGCCTCAGAACATAAAAGCAACTCATCTACATATTACACCAGGACACCACCACCTTTGGCCAATAACCTTTCAACTTTTTATCTTTTCTAATTCTTCTCCATACACACATGAACACATGCACTCACACAGAGCCTCTGTATATCCCTGTGGCATCACAGTTCAGGTCCAATGCTTCCCTTTAAAAGTGAATGTGAACCAGAACTGGGAGTCTGGATGTACAGGAATTGAAAAGAAAGCATTCACAAGATCAGTAACAGAAAAACACATAGCAGTGGCCGGGACAGTAGAGAGAATAGTGGAAGGTTTCGAGACTATAGGAGTCCTAGGGTGTATAGCAGCATTGACTCCATGGAGGTCCTGAATGAATCATCATGAATCATCTGCTTTCTAACTGGAAGAATAGGAAAGTATTGGATCAGAATAATGGCACCCTGCTTAACTAAATCAGCATAAACAATTGTAATACCAGTCCCAGCCTCAAATGAAATAAGATATTGTGCACAATGTAAACGGAAGGATGACTTTGGGAAAATGACCAAGGGTTCAACATGAGCTATTCAGACAAAATATTATTTCCCTTGTACCCAGAGAGATGAGTGGAGCGAATCTAACTAAAATTTTCTAAGGGTAAACAGCATGGATTTAGGTGGAGAGGTGAAAGATAAATGACGAACGGATTGGGTTACAGGTACAACTAGTCCTACTGCAATTTTCTTAACAGATCTATCTGGGTGAACTAAATATTAGGTCCCACATACTCCCAATCCTCCCCTTTTGGACATGCTAATACCAATTGTCTCACATTATGCCACTGAAAACAAGAGGATTTAGCAATGGGGATATGTGGTAAAACCACTCCAGAAGAAAAGCGATTGTTGTAAAAAGAGAAATACTGCTCCAGCCAGTTATGCTGAGATAAACTCAGCAAAAAAAGAAACGTCCTCTGACTTTCAACTGTTTTTACTTTCAGTAAACTTAATGTGTAAATATTTGTATGAACACTAAAAGAGTCAACACCATAAGACATAAACTAAAAATGTTTCACAATGTGTCCCTGAATGAAGGGAGGCTCAAAATCAAAAGTACCAGTCAGTATCTGGTGTGGCCACCGGCTGCTTGAAGTACTGCAGTGCATCTCCTCCACATGGACTGGACCTGATTTGTCAGTTCTTGCTGTGAGATGTTACCCCACTCTTCCACCAAGGCACCTGCAAGTTCCTGGACATTTCTGGGGGGAATGGCCCTAGCCCACACCCTGCGATCCAACAGGTCCCAGATGTGCTCAATGGGATTGAGATCCGGGCTCTTCGCTGGCCATGGCAGAACACTGACATTGCTGTCATGCAGAAACTCACGCACAGAACAAGCAGTATGGCTGGTGGCATTGTCCTGCTGGAGGATCATGTCCGGATGAGCATGCATAAAGGGTACCACATGAGGGAGGAGGATGTCTTCCCTGTACCGCAAGGCATTGAGATTGCCTGAAACGACAACAAGCTCAGTCCAATGGTGATGTGATATACCGCCCCAGACCATGACGGACCCCCCACCTCCAAATCGATCCCGCTCCAGGGTACAGGCCTCGGTGTAACGCTCATTCCTTCGACGATAAACACAAATCCGTCCATCACCCCTGGTGAGAAAAAACCGTGACTCATCAGTGAAGAACACTTTTTGCCACTCCTGTCTGGTCCAGCGAAGGTGGGTTTGTGCCCATAGGCGGCGTTGTTGCTGGTGATGTCTGGTAAGGACCTGCCTTACAACAGGCCTACAAGCCCTCAGTCCAGCTTCTCTCAGCCTATTGCGGACAGTCTGAGCACTGATGGAGGGATTGTGTGTTCCTGGTGTGACTCGGGCAGTTGTTGTGGCCATCCTGTACCTGTCACACAGGTGTGATATTCGGATGTTGCGTCCCAGTACCTCTCCCGGACGGTAAAGAAGTTGTACTCAGCGGTCACCAATCTTATTCCTGTCTGCAATTCACACCTTCACTCGGGTTCTCCAACACAAGGGGAACTGTTCGAGTGCCAAATAAACAGTGGAAGTAACACCCGAGGAAGACAGGAATAGTTCAATCAATTAGTCTTTATTCAGTCACAGATGAGTACGTAGATTCATGCTTTCTGTTTACCAAAGGAGTTTTAAACGGTTTGCTATTAGTTTTCCCCATGGTCAGTGAGTTTTCTTCACTTTTTGCTAAACCAGCCTCAATTGTCGCTTCTGTTCTCCGGTCCACCGGGACAATCAACCTGATTAGCAGACTGACAGTTTCACCCGAAGGCCACTGGTTACCGCTGTTTAGGTGATCATTTCCTTGACTGACCCGTTGAGCTCAGAATATAACCAGACCGTTAGAGCAAAGAGTCTCGCCCTCCCGCAACAGTGCTTTTTCCCGATCACAAAATGTTCAGTTATTTATCTATTCTTCCCACTACCTTCCTTTATTTTACTTTTAAGCCTCTAAGAGACTTCTTCTTTATTTCCTAGGGAGTGTACTAACTCATGTCCTTAACATTCATAATCTTTACACTGTTTTATTTCCGAGAGCTTATCTATACATTCCGGTCCACTCACTGCCTGGTTTAATTTCCCCGGTCGGACTCCCTCGGTCTACTCACTAAGAATTTTTCCTCCCGCCTGGAAGTTCCCAGTTTACTCGACTTTCAGGAAGAATCAGAGGAGGTCAAGGATTCCCCATGGAGGAGTCGCCCGAGGCAGGCCAGTCCTAACTCCAGCTGGTCCTCTGGACGATCCTGCTCAAGAAGTCACTTTGCCGTCTCTGCCCCAACTTGGGTGCCAAAAACTGTGAGCGTTGAAGTCGGAATACAACGGAAGAACTTAAACCCAATTTAAGTAAAAATAATTTCTTTATTCTTAATTCTTGGTGAGCTAGAGAGATTTTGAGACTGCCTCTTCCGAACTCAGTCAACTGATTTGGGTTTAAGCAGAATATCTAAAGTAAAAACGTTCTCTCTTTTATATCCTAGAAAAGAAAAAAAAAAAAACCCTAGCAGTTCATTCCGAGGTTATACATAGCTTAAGGTTAAATCTTAATTTATGACATACTGGAGTATCCTAAAACATAGAAGAAACAGCCATTTGCATTCCTAATACACCCTTCTAATTATGTACACTTAGAACCAATTTAAACATTCTTACAAATCAGTACATTAATTATAAAGAGATTACATTCTTCACAGGGTCTTCTGTTAGTCAGCATTTCTTATCTATACTAATAAAAGGCAAATCCCTCACTCACTCACTCACTCATCACTAATTCTCCAACTTCACGAGTAGGTAGAAAGCTGAAATATGGCAGGCTTATTCCTTACAGCTCAAGTTAAGCAGGTTTCATTTCGAAATTCTACACGTAACGGTCATAACGGTTGATAACGGTCGACAACGTCCGCCATGTTGAACTTTCTGATTTATGGCCCCATCTTCACAAAATTTGGTAGGCGTCTTCCCTGCGCTAACCGAAACCGATGTACGCTACCTATTTCGATGGTATGACGCCACTGTTGGCTGCCATATTGAACTTTCCAACATCACTAATTTTACAACTTCCCGTGTAGGTAGAAGGCTGACCCCGTTTTCACGAAATTTGGTAGGTGGCTTTCCTGCGCTAACCAAAACTGATATACATACTTATTTCGGTGGTATGACACCACTGTCGGCTGCCATATTGAAGTTTCCAATGTCACTAATTCTCCAAATTCCCGTGTAGGTAGAAGGCTGAAATTTGGCAGGCTCATTCCTTACAGCTTACTTACAAAAGTTAAGCAGGTTTCATTTCGAAATTGTACGCGTAACGGTCATAACGGTCAACATCATCCGCCATGTTGAACTTTCTTATTCATGGCCACATCTTCACGAAATTTGGTATGCGGCTTCCCTGCACTAACCGAAACCAATGTGCATTCTTATTTCGGTGGTATGACGCCACTGTCAGCCGCCATATTGAACTTTCCAACGTCACTAATTCTTCAAATTCCTGTGTAGGTAGAAGGCTGAAATTTCGTACTTATTTCGGTGGTATGATGCCACTGTCGGCCGCCATATTGAACTTTTCAACGGTGTTTGTTACTTATGGGCCCATCTTCAAGAAATTTGGTACGCGGTTTCGCAACGCCAACTGAATCCTACTTACGTACATATATACGTCCATAGACGGGTCCCCCATCCCAACGCCTCCCACGTTGTTGGCTGCCTTTCTATATAAGGACGTCTGTCGCTCTAGTCTGTACATTCCCTTCCTTGCTTCACCACGGGATTCACGTCTCCCTGCTGATAACTACAGCCTTTTTATTTAATCCACGGTTTGTCCGCTGTTTTATTGTTAATTTTTTACGATTATAGTTATTTTGTAGGTATTTTAGACTTACTTTACATTGTTCAGATACCCATTTCCTTTATCATTCCAACCGTACCCACTTTACCATGTCTATCGAAGTGATCACCATCGATCAAACAACTGTCACTTACCGAGTGGTTTCCATGCCCGGAGATGGCACCTACCTTTTCCATTCTCTGTGTTACATATTGCACGGCCATATCAGGCTCACTCTTGATATCCGGAGGAACATTGTGTCTTATGTATTGAATGACTGGAACAGGTTCAAGGTGTGGACTGATGACGGTACAGGAGATAATTATACTACACAGGAGCACTAGAAGAATGAAATGCTTAAACCCTTCACCTATGCATCTGCATGTGAGTTGATGGCTCTCGCTGAATTTTTCGGTTATCGCTTTCAAGTGTACCGAAATGGCCAAATATTTTACGCCTTTGGACAACAGCCAATGCCTCTTAAACATCTTAGATTCACAGGTGACGATTTCAGTAGTGGAAACTTTGATGTTTATGAATGTTTAAACTCTCAAAAGCTGGATGTTAAGTTATCGATGTTACTGGTTGTATGCTTACAACACTTGACAGATGCCGTATGTCACTTCAACACAAGACCTACAAATACTGTCGTAATTGAAACAAACCATGAAACTCAAACTGATTATGGCAGCAGCAATCCAAGCTGTGAGATTTGAGACAAGATTACTGTTCACATGGCCAACTGTACGTTACATGCTCAAGAGTAAGCTCAGCACACAGCTTGGTCATATTACAACCGGAGGGCCGAACTCAAAATGTGGTATACAAAGAGATCCTTAACAAATAATTATTGGTATATTTTCCTTCAGTTTAAAAAGGTTTAATTTTCTTCTTATTAAAACTTTTAACGGCAGTACTTTGCTGCTGCGAAGCGAAGGTATTTTGCAGTTATAAACTAAATTTTGATGTCTGCGCCTGCGTTAAGAGTTCCGGACTACGGTAGTCTCATCCTTTCACTCCATTTGTGGACGAGAAAGGGGGGTGTATGATTGCAGTATTAACTCAACAAAACCAGTACTGGTAAGCCCATACAACACCAAAAATTAGTGGAATCCCTTCTCGAAGCTATAACAGAACCATCAAAACTGGCAATAGTTAAATGCCAAGCCCATACTGGGAAACAAAACCCAGTCAGGCAAGGAAATGAACTGGCTGACCATTTTGCTAAACAGGCCACTTATAATATTACACCAGTCTCTTTATTCCAACAGAAGGATGACAAAGACCCTGATAATCAAATTATTTCTTTACAGAGTGCTACCACTGACCAAGAAAGGATAAAGTGGTCCAGAGAAGGATCCCTCTCTGCTGGGGTCTGGACAAAACAAAGGCATCTTTTCCAGGAATGGTAAATTCACACACGGCCTGGATCACGCAGGGGAAAGACACTATGACTCAGGATGTCGAGCGACATTGGGAAACCATAGGTTTCTCTGCATATGCTGAACAATTCTGTAGACGATGTGCACTATGCCAAAGGTTTAATGTAGGTAAAGTTACTCAGGTAAGCCTCCTAACCCAATGGGTCCATTTGAGCATCTTCAAATGGACTTCATTGAACTAACGCCGTCCAAAGGATTTCGATACTGCCTCGTGATAGTCGATGTGTTCTCCCGATGGGTAGAGGCTTTTCCCTATAAACATGCAGATGCAAAAACTGTGGCTAAAGCTTTAATAAAAGAAATCATTACAAGATGGGAAATATCACAGAAACTGCAGACCGATAACGGAACCCACTTTGTGAATTCTATAATAAATGAGCTGACTACTTGGCTCCAGATAGATGTACATCATTACTGCAAAAACCATCCTCAAAGTGGAGGTATTGTAGAAAGGTGCAATGGCACCCTAAAATCAAAATTGGCAAAAATCTGTGAGCAGACAAACTTAACCTGGCCAGATGCTCTACTCTTGGCCTTGATGGGGTTGAGAGGAAGGACACATCGGCAGTTGGGACTGTCGCCATTTAAAATTGTGAATGGATGCCCCATGCCCGTTGGCATGGTTATCGGAAATGTTACTTTGCATACTGTGGACAATGATCTTCTCTCTAGTCTTGCAGGTCTACAAGCCTCCTTGAAGGAAGTCCACGAACAAGTTAACAAGAATTGTCGGACTGGTCCAACACTGACGTAGTTCCAGATTCACCTTGGAACCTGGAAACTGGTCAGAGACACCTGAAGGAAACATTGGCATCAACCTAGCTGGAGGGAACTATTCCAGGTGGTGCTATCTGCACCCTACATGCCGTGATGGTTGAAGGACTCTTTTCTTGAATGCACATATCTCACTGTAAAAAGTGGACTGAATCATTCAGCTGTTGCTTTTTTTTGGAGTTTCTGTGATGGGACTCTGTCAAGGGATTATTCCCTTTGTCTTAGGC